>NW_002476205.1:0-10511 GCF_000189635.1 Tetrahymena thermophila SB210 | reverse complement strand
GAATTTGTGAAAATATTTTTATGTTTTCTATATTGATCGTAGCTTCAACTTTTAATTTCTTTTTTTTTTTAAACATGAAAAAAAAACAATAATTTATTAAGATTTTATTTTAAAATATTTTTTATTAACTAATTAAGTCGTAGTAAACAATTATATATATTTAATTGTTTTTTAATTTATTCAAGTTTTCATTTAAAATTCCATTTTTTTTTTTTTGAGGCTAGAAAATAATTTCAATATTGATGTTATTTAAGTAAGTATAGTATTAATGGCTTAAAAAATTTAAATAATCCTAATTTTGCAAATAAAAAATTTCCATTCAAATATATTTATTTATTTAGGATCTAATTTCAAGTTATAAATTTAAAAATTGTAAAATTTAAGTTTTAACATTTATTATTATGCTAATAAGTTATTTATTATTTATTTAGTTTTAGTTAATAAAATTAAAGTTTATAAAAAAGTAAAATATTTGATCTCTTTCACCATCTTCTTCTTCTTTTGAAATTAATAGATTTAAATAATATACCGTAAATACTCTATCTTAAGCCGATTCAAATTTAATTAAGACTGTGTTCTAATTTAAGCTCGAAACAGGTGGTAATTATTAATAGAAGATAAATAAGAGAGATGGAAAATAATTTTGAAAATACAGAGAGTAATATTGTAGAAGTATAATTTTGATAGATAATATTATTAAAATGTATGAAACAGATAGTAAAATTTTTGAAAGCCACTAATGTAGAAGTAAGAATGAATTATAATATAAAAATAGCAAGTAAGAGTTATGAAAATAATTGGAAAAATGTGACTAACTAACTATGTTAATTCTAAACTAGTTTGTAAAATTATTGAATGATTTAAAATGAATATTAAAAAAGTTAAAAATAATAATGAATAGATTGTAATATTTTAAATAATTTTTGATGAAAATCAATCAAGAAATGTAAATATAAATTGAATTAAAATAGCTGGTAAAAATTAATCCTATAAAGAAATCAACATTTGAATACCTATTACTTACTAATTAATAAAGAAAGTAAAATTATTAATAAGAAAAGTAAATTTTGGTACTAAACCTTTAAATAAAATAAAAAGGGTATAACACATTGAAATTATTTACCATAAAAGAAAGAGCAAGATTTAATGAATATTTATAAAAATATTAGAAAGTAATTTTTTATTTACAAATAAATTTACAATTTTTATTTAATTGAAAAAAAATGATTAAATAAAAATTGTTTTTTTGTTTTTAAAAAGTGATGAGCCACATAATATTTGTTAGATTCAGACAGCAAAGTTTACAAAATCAGAAATGCTCTTTTTGTTTGTTTGCTTGTTTATTATAAATAAAATAATTGCTTGAATTATTATTAACAAATATTAAAAATAATATGATTTTGTGAAATTTTTTTTTATGTTTTCTATATTGATTGTAGCTTCAACTTTTAATATCTTTTTTTTTTTTAAACATGAAAAAAATAAATTATTTATTAAGATTTTATTTATAAATATTTTTTATTAACAAGATAGATAACTTAACTTAGAAAAAATTATATTTAGTTATTTTTTAACTTAATTGAAATGTTGATTTAAATTTCCTTTTTTTATGAGAAAATAATTTGAATATTGATATTATATAAGTATAGCAATAACATCTTATAAAAAATAAAGATATTCCTAATTATGCAAATTAAAAATTTCCATTCAAAGCATATTTGTGATCCAATTTCAAGTTATAAGTAATGCAAAATTTAAGTTTGAACATTTATTATTATGCTATTTATTACATAATTTATTATTTATTTAGATTCAGTTAATAAACTCATCTATTTCTAATGTTTATAAAAAATTAAAAATAATATCTCATCATCTTCTTCTACAAGTAAAATGAATAAATCTAAATATAGTTTATCCTTCCTACATTTGAAATATCACCAACCATATCAAACATGGTATCATGATTTCAAAAAAGATATTTTAAAAATCAAAATTCAAAATTAATATAATAATAAAAATTAAGAAAAAAGATATTCAAGCAAAATATTTAAGTTGATTAAAAAGGATAAAAAGTAAAACTAATGAAATAATTTTGATTTTTAATAAAAAGATAGATAGTAATTTTATGTTTAAAAGTAAACTAATAAATTTAATGCATTATTTAATAAGATGTTTTGTAAATCGATTGATCTAATACATATTTCAATTAAACTTAATATTTAATTTTTTTAAATTAAATTTATTTTTATTGAATATTTTATTCTATTTTGCAAAATACCAATTGAAATGGTTGAAAGCTCTTTAAACATCAATTAAATAAATTAAATTTTAATATTTTTTAAAAAAGAAAAAAAAGTTTTTTTTAATTTAATATTTATTTCATTGAATATTTTTTTAGGTATGATTGGGACACAGCTTAATTTTGATAATTTGATGAGCCGCTTATTAGTGGGGATAAAATATTTATGGAAAATTAGGATTATAATTAGATTTAAGCCATCTATAATACGTTTAGGAAATCCAAATAAATAGGGAAGATAAATAAATATGTTAAGAAAATAGAATGTAGAGAACACTTTTTATTTGCCATCTTGTCTAATAGATAAAATATTATAAATAATACATTTCATAATGAGAAAGAAGATATTTGCAATCAATTTAATTTCAATAAAAAATCATTCATTTCAAGTTAGCATAGAACTTCAATCAAAAAAATTGTATGAAATGCTTGCTGATCAAATCAAATAATTTTCTTAATCAATTTAAAAATTCTAAAGCGACTATTCTTCTGATGAAAACAAGAATTAAATTCAACAAAATTAACAAAAAAACTAATTTGAGTGTAAGAAAAATTTATTTACCCTTAGTCTTCATTTTTTACCTTCAAAATTTGACAAAAGGTTTTCAATTTTCAAAATTTAATAAAAATAGGTTGATAAAAAAAATTAAAAAATCGAAAGTGTAAAATTAGCTTTAAATCATAAAAATTAAATGAAATATCACGATCTGTACCTACTCAGTTCGTGATATTTTAATTACAGGATTAGCTATATATTCATTTGAAGAATAGAATAAAATCTTCAATAATTTGTAAAATAAAAAACACAACAGAAGTATCAGTACTTGATTTAATCAGAATAATTTTTAGCAGATGTCGAATAAAAACTAAGGAACAATCAAATTAGATAAAATATTGCCAAATTATTTTACAAATTACAGAGTTCTTGCTGAATCAACAAACTTTTCTGTTAATAATATCAAAAGATTCTAAAGTAATTGAAAAGTTAATATTATAAGTTAAAGAATCCCTTGCAATTTCAAGCAAGAAGCTACGCAAAATAACCTAGTTAGCATGAAACAAAGCCAATCTATTCAGTTAAATTAACTTTATAAATATTAAAATTAAAATATAGATCATCAGAAATAATATAATAATTTAGATTAAAATATTTAAGTGAAATTGCATTTAATTAATCAGAAATATTGAAAGAAAACAATTCTAATTTATAAAATAATTGTTAACTATAAAATGAATAAATGATGTGCTTAAAGAATGTCTTTGGCAAAACTTCTCAGAGTTTTTATTAGCAAAAAAATCAAATTTAGAACTAAATTTAAAACTCATAAAACATAATTGATCATCTACAATAATAAAACAACTCATTTTTAGGAAAAATCTAAGACATTCAATTAAAATATTATTTAATTCAAAAGCAGCTTAAATAATCCTAACAAGAAAATAAATCACTTAAAAATAGCTTGATGATGAAAAAAATAAAAATGTAAACTTATAAATTATATTTGATTACCTCACTAAAAAAGCAAATAATTGCAAAAGAAAAAATGAATTACTGCTCCTTGAAATAGATATCAACAAAAAACTTACAAGAAGAAGTGATGCTTTGCTGAAATAAATATTTATAATTATCTAAGTTATCTAAGTTTAGAAATAAAGGCAATTAATTAATTAATAGCTGCCCAATTAAATAAATTAGCAATATGAAAATCTAGTTGAAAATTTCATAGCAATTAATGAAAATGGATAAAACAATAATTTCCTTGATATTTTAAAATTCTTAAGTGAAAAGCATGCAAACTTTTGATGATTCTGTAGATGATAAAGAAAGTATCTAAATCTAAAAACTATTATTTTATTTAAGATTTAATTAATTCTTTATATTTCTAATATATAAAAAAGTAACGACTAATTTGTGAAATAAGAAAACAATTTGAAGCTTACTAGCAAATTTTAAAGCAGTAAAGTATCTTTTTCGCATGATTTTATAAATTTAATCCATAATAACGAATAATATCATAATAATTAATATAATATCATTGATATGAAAGACCTCCAAATTTAAATCAACCCTGCAAGCCCCTTTTCTAATTCAAAAGCATCAAAAAAGCTAACGGTTAAACTAAATGAATTGAGCTTGATTAATAGAAATAATTAACCATATTAAATTAATTAAGATTTAAGATAAATATTTTCAAAACTAAAAGTACTTTTTATGATGCATTTATTTGTAATCAAATTTAAATAAATGGCTATAATTATCCGATATTTTAATTAATTAATGAATATGTTTATATTTAAATACTTGACATACACACATATAAATAAACCACTTACCCAATATAATAAAATAAAATTAATATATTTATTTATAATAGTATTAAATTTATTATTATTTAAATATATATTTTTTAAATGATAATCAAAGTTTCACGCTCTTTTTGATTATCTATAATAATTATTTAATAAATATTATTTTATAAATTTATAATAATAAAAAAAGGTATGGAAATAGGTTTCGAACCTGAATAAACAAAAAATATATGCAAAAAATGTTTAGCACACGTTTTGCGACAGATTTATTTGAAAAAAATTGAAAACCCTGATTAAAACCTCTTCACTTATTATTTTTCTCAATTAGTTAGTATTCATAATTAAAAAATTTTAGAATTTATTTTTAAACCATATTTGTCTTTTGAATATTCAATTATTCCATTCAAATATTTCATTTGGTGTGAGCTTGATTAATTATGATATAAATGTGTTTTCTTTTAAATAAAACCCTACTTAAAGAAATATCAAATAGATATTTAATCATAACAAAGGAGGAAAATTAAGATTCTATTAAATATTCTAATAGCTCTCTATTTATTATTTTGATATAGATAGAAGGCAATTTCTTGTAATAAAGAATATTTAGGGGATAGTATGTTTCATAACTAAATTATGCTAAAATAGTAGCACATATAACTATATCAAAGCTCTTATAATTAAATAATGCATGTGAAAAATAGCTTTTTTTTGTAATTTATTAGCCATATTCAAAAAAAGGCATAAAATTTGCGCTTATTAATATTACAAGTATTATGGATATTTTAGTAAAAGATACAGCTTATTTATAGAGCTTCTAACTTTAGAGTATTTTAACGTAAAAAAAAAGATTTACTTAGCTATCTTTTGAGCATATTTTTTAAGTTATTAACACTACATATCAAAAATATATTTATTATCCACTAATCCTTTATTCAAAAATAAATTTTTTGAGGAACTTCAAAGAATATGAATATTATTTGGCTTTTTGGGCTATTTATAATTGCCCTACTTTTCGTTGTTTTTATAAAAACGGTGAGATATTTTATCTAAATTATGTTACTTATTGCATTTATTTCAACAATTACATATTTGCTTTGTTGATTGACTCTCAATATTAAAAAATAAGATAATGCTTGACCATATTTAAATTTTATTTTTAAAAGAAAAGAGTCTGTCTTTTAATAAGTTCTAGTTTTGAAAGTAGGTGCGAAAATGTTATTATATATTTATAGTTTTATATTTTATTGTATTTTAGAACAAAATTTACAAAAATATTTACATCTAAGATTCATTTATTTAATAATCTATGTTATAAATTATATTTTAGTTTTGCTACTTTGAAATTATTGTGCCATTTATTCATATTTTTACTATTATTAAGACATAAATAAATATTAATGATAAACATTATTTAGTTTAAACTAGAAAACAAAATATATGGCTAATTACTGCAATAATGACTAAGGGCTTAAGTTCTAACTTATTTACTTCTTTGTATTATTAAAGCTATGAATTGTTTTTTTGTTTTCTTTCTTTCTTACTTACTTTCTTTCATTGTTGCTTTATCTTACGTGTTAGTATGCTAACTTAATTTGCTATGTCATTTTGCAATATTTTATGATTGAGATGATGGCAAGTTGGGATATTTAAATCTTATTCATAAAATGATCTAATATTTATTTAATGCGTATTTTTATTATTGAAATTTTAATTTGTCAAATATTATTTTTTGAGATGATTTAATTAATTTACATCAGATTTTAACAAAAAATAAACATTTAAAAGCTTAATGAATTTTGTTTATTGGCACATAATTAATTAATTCAAATTAATTTGTTAGGAAAAAAAAATATTGAGACATTAATAATGGATACAATCAGCTAAAATTTTGAAGGGTCCTAAGAAGCTAAATATAAGCTTGCATTACATCTTCAAAACAGGAAAAAAGTCAAAGAGATGTACAAAATGAAAGGTGTCTAAATGCTCGATAAACCTGAGTTAGTCAGTAAAAAATGATTAAATTAATATTAATTTTTTATGAATAGATTCATAGTTATTAATATTAACAAAATTTGCATACATAAATTATTAAAACTTAAACATTTAATTAATAAAAATAAATTCAAGCCATCAATTTAATAATTTATCTTGTCTTGATTCTAATCAAATTTAATCTTAATTAACAAAAGTTTCTGATATCTAAGAACCTAAGTTAAAGCCTTAATAAGCTTTAATTTATAAGACTATGAAAAGCGAATTAACTAATAAAGGTTACTCTGATTTTAGGTTTTTAGGATAGGGAGTATAGGGATTAGTTTTGTTAGAAAAGAATTCGAAAACTAAAATGAGGTATGCTATCAAAGGTGTTTAAGTTAGAGATCCTGAAGGAAATATTGACGAAGATCTTAGCAATAGAGTGAGATAAGAAGTAGAAATACTTAAAAAATGTGGAGACTCTCCTTACGTAGTTAGTCTTTTAGATTAATTTGAAGGAGAACAATTCAGTTACCTAGTTCTAACTGAGTGTTAAGGTACAAATAATAATACTATTTTATTTTTAAATTAATAAACCGTTTAATTGAAAATTTTTAATGCAAAAATAAATGCTATAAATAAAAAGGAACTCTCACCTAAATTTTAGAAAGGAACTAAAAAAAAAGACTGAATGAAATATCAGCAATCAAATATGCTAATGACATTGCTCAAGGTCTCTACTACATTCACTCTAAGAGCTGTCTTGTTAATGATCTGAAAATGGATAATATCTTAATTGATTACCATGGAAATGCAGTTGTTTGTAAATTTTTAACAAATACTGACAAGCTTTATTTATTTTCTATAAAATATTTTAAATAGCTGATTTTGGTTTGGCAGATAACTTAACAAATAAATCTGGCTATGCAATCAATCAATATGTATGAATACATATTTTTATCATATATTAAAGTGATATTATTATAATAAATTTCAAAAAATGAAAGATGGGAAATTTCTTGTATCAAGCTCCAGAGTGTTATGACCCATCTGATTCAGACATAGGTAAGGTTTATCATGATGAATATTTAAATTTAGGTGTCAATGTGAGACAATAGCCAAGCAAAAGAGTAAATATTTTTAAAAAATGATTTTAATAAAATCTAATTAATATTATCCTTATTAATTTAAATAGAGTGAAGCATGTTCTTTAGGTATTAAATGAAATAAAAAATATACTATTTATTTTTATTTACATAAATTATTAAAAAGGATATCTAATTTATACAATGGTCTAGGGAATAAATTTTAGTTTAGTATCAAATAAGCACAAGCAATTAAATTATGATGGTGAATTTACAAATTTTGTTTATCACAAATAGCTTAAATATATTATTGAAGGATTAACTAATTTTGTTCCAAAGAATAGAATGCCTATTAAAGAGGCTTTAATTATTTTAAAGGGAATTATTTCTTTTGAATTTTAGTTAGATGACATGCTTATTGAGATGATAGATGGAAATACTCAACAGTTCACAAGTTCACTCAAAAATTAAATTGAGTTTGTTAAAGATTTTTCAAACAAGTTTTATCCAATCATGTATGTTTCTTTATTCTAATCTACTTCTTTCTTTAAATTTTTTAAAGTAAAAATGAACAAACCTTAAACTAAGAGTTGAAAGAAGATCATCAAAAAAGATAATATGTTAATTATATATTTTTCAAAATAATTCGTAAAAAAGGAGGCAAAAATAGAAGAATTATAGAAAATAAATCTTTAACTAGAATAAAAAATTAGTGAATAAGAAAAAACAATTAAAGCTTTATTAACCTAATTAGAATAATCTTAAAATTAGTTAATGAATCAACCTTAGATTAAGATGATGCCAACGATGATGAACACGAATTAGTAAAATATTATTTTTTAAGAAATTAATAAATAGGAAAAGAAAAGAAAGATGAATTCCCAAGAAAAAAACTAACTTTGAATTCAAGAAATAAGTTTTTAACAGAAACCAATAAAAATATTATTAAAAAGAAAGTATACATTTTTCATCAGTTTACTTCAAAAAAATTAATTAATTTTAATATAATAAAAAATAGCATGTAATTAATTCCTTTCCAAAAGTCATTTATTAACTAAAAAGTTATCATTCAATTAAAAAAATTGAATAGCTAGTAATTTATTTCAATTTATTTGTAAAACCTTAATAATCTTCCATTAAAAATTCTTTAGAAAGTAAATTCCTTCAATTGCTAGAAATTAATATAATATCATATTCCAATAGCAAGTATATTTATCACCCTTTAATTATCCTTTTTAAATTATCTTAACCTATTTTAGCACACAAAAAAAGATGTATTTATTCAGTCAATTTCAATATATCAAAATATTTTTTATTTAAAAGGAAGTAAATTACTTTGAAAATCATGATCATAAATTTATAACCATATTCTTTTAGAGGGTCTCATTTTTATCTATAGCTATTACTTTATTTATCTATTTCTCTAATATAGATTGTAATCTCTCATCCCTTCCTTAAAAAAAACTAAATTTACTTATATTTTCAAAATAGCATGTAACGTTTTTATCAGAAAATGCTTAAATTAACTTTTATTTTCAAAATAGACAGTAATTAATATTTTAGAATGATTTTTGATGAGAAAATAAATGCTGAATTAACTTTCATATTCAAAATAGGATGTAATTAATTAATATTTTAGAATTATTTTTGATGAGAAAATAAATGCTGAATTAACTTTCATATTCAAAATAGTGGGTAATTAATTAATATTTTAGAATGATTTTTGAATGGAAAATAAATGCTGAATTAACTTTCATATTCAAAATAGTCCGTAATTAATTAATATTTTAGAATGATTTTTGATGAGAAAATAAATGCTGAATTAACTTTCATATTCAAAATAGTTGGTAATTATATTTTAGAATAATTTTTGATGAGAAAATAAATGCTGAATTAACTTTCATATTCAAAATAGTGGGTAATCAATTAATATTTTAGAATGATTTTTGTATTATATAGAAAATATCTACATAATATTAAGATATCTTATATTGAGTGATTGTTATAAGATATTATAGAATTTTGTTGATTGTATTTTATAATCTAATTAATATTTAAAATATTGTAGATTATAAAATTAAAAAAATAATAAATATTCTGAAAATAAATATCCAAGCTAAATTCTTGAAAAATTTAAAAATAAAAATTCTAATTTTTAAATTTTAATTAATTTTGAACAAATTTTAATTTTGAAAAAATAAATAAATATATTAACATTTCTTAGTATTATTTACTCTAACTTAAGATATTTTAATATTATGCCTATTTCTTGTATTTAACAATATTTTTGATGAGAAAATAAATGCTGAATTAACTTTCATATTCAAAATAGCTTGTAATTAATATTTTAGAATGATTTTTGATGAGATAATAAATGCTGGATTAACTTTCATATTTAAAATAGAGTGTAAAATTTATATTAATAAGAGATGAAAAAGCTATATTATTGGAAAATAGAAAGTAATAAATATTTTAGAGAATGATTTATAAATAAATAATTATCTAAATAATCAATTAGAGAGTAATATTATTTGAATATTTTTTTTTTAGAAATTGCTGATTTAAATTATTTAGTATTAACAAGAACACGTAATAATTTTAGTGAAATAAATAATAATTAATGAGTTTTATAAAATTGTGAAAAGGATGTAATATAATATTTGCGATTTAGAAGTATCAGATAGTGAAAAAAATGAGTTTATTATATGAATTAGTGGGTATGAATTAGCTTATTATATTTTAAAATTTAAATTAATGTATAATTAATAATTAAAAAATAGATAGTAATCTTTTGATTTTAAAACAGCTAATAAATAGATCAATAATTAATTATTTAATATAGC
>NW_002476206.1:0-12302 GCF_000189635.1 Tetrahymena thermophila SB210 | reverse complement strand
TTTCTAAATTTAGCTCACTAATTTTAATAATTTTTTGTTATAATTAATATGTTTTATTGAATATTTAAAAAGTGGTAATTAAATTGGTGCATTAGGCACATCAGGCTTAAGTTCTGCTTTAGCAAAATGCCCTAATCTCTCAAATTTGACACTTAATCTTAAGTATAAATAAAATTCTAATCATTAATTATTTTGTATTTAATTAATTTCTTTTGTATTTATAATATAGTAGCAATTAAATTGGTTCATAAGGTGCATTAAGATTAGGTATTGCTTTAGCAAATTGCACTAAACTTTCAAATTTGACACTTATCTTAGGGTAAAAGCGATTTATTTATTTTAAATGATGATATTTTAAAATTGATAAATTAATTTAGATAAAAAACTTCAATTAGCTTTTTATTTTATTAATTAAATTTCTTTTTTTTCATATTATTTTACTTTATATCTTCTATTTTTCCTTCTTACTATTTATATTTTGAATAATATTAAAAAAGTCACAATGAAATTGGCGATCAAGGTGCATAAAATTTAGGTTCTGGTTTAGGAAATTGCTCAAATCTCTCTAATTTGGCACTCCATCTCTTGTAAAAACAACTTATGGTTTTTTATTCTGACATTTCTGAATATTAAAATAAACTTAAAGCAAAAAATTCAATTTTTTTAATTTTATTTATATATATACTTTGATTATAATTATATTGTGGGTTAATTTATTCTTTTAGTTTCTTAATTAATAATTCTAACTAATTGTATTTTTATGAATATATAATAGTAGCAATTAAATTGGTTTATATGGAGCATCATACTTAGGATCTGTTTTAGAAAATTGCGCTAATCTAACGAGCTTGTTTTTAGATCTAGAGTAAAAATAGTTTATCAATGATTTTAAACTTAATATTTTTTAATATTAAAATAATTTAATAGAATAAAACTTTAATTAATTATTAACTATTTTATTAGGAAATATTTCTTAATATTTATTTATAAATTAAATTTTTGTTAAAATTCTTCAGTTGAAAAAATTTACCGATTTAAGCTCATGCTTTAATTTTTAGCTTTTGATTTGATTTTTAATTTATTTTTTCTTCATTTCTAAATTGAACTAGTTTTATGTATTTTTTTTTTGAATATTTTAAAAGTGAGAATACAATTAGTGCATAATAATTAGGATCTTCTTTATCAAAATAAAATAACCTCTCAAGTTTTACTTTAAATCTCTAGTAAAAATATATTTTTGTTTTTGGTTGTGATATATTTTATAACACAATTAATTTGAAACAAAAAAATTAATAAATTATTTTTTATTTTACAATTTTTTTAATTTATTAAATTAAATCTTTTTTTAAATTATTAAATTAAATCTTTTTTTAAATTTTAGGTAATAATTAATTTTGTATTTTTTCTACTTTTCTATATTTTTCTCTTTTAAGCTTCTAAAGAGTAATATTTTATTTAATTTAAAAAAAAGTAACAACAAAATTAATAATGAGGGTGTATCAAGCTTAATTTCTGCTTTATCAAACTTCAATAATCTCTCAAAGTTGATACTTGATCTCAAGTAAAAAATAGTTAGTTTTTCTTTGGTTATATTTTATAACATAAGAATTATTTTAAGACTAAACAGTCTATTTGTTTATTAATTAAAGATTTAATTTATTTTTATTTAATTTTTTCGTTTATTTAGCTTAAATTTTAACTTTTAATTTACTTCGATCATTAATTTTATATTTTTAAAGTGACAATAATATAGGTGATGATGGTATAATAGGCTTACCTACTTCTTTAGTAAGTCACAATAAACTTTCATATTTCACACTTAACCTAAAGTAAAAATAGTTTATTTATATTTAGTCCTTTTAATTTTTAATATAATCATTCATTAAAACTCTATTTATCAAATTAAAATTTAATTAATTGTTTTTTTTACTTATTTTTTCAATTATACTTATTTTATTATGTGAAATATTTAAACAGTAGAAATCAAATTAGTAAACAAGGTGCATAAGTTTTAGGTTCTGCTTTAGCAATCTGCAACAATCTTTCAAATCTGACAATCTCTCTTTAGTAAAATAAGTTTATTTTTCCAATTTTAAAATTAATTTATTTATTAGCTTTTTATTTGATTTATTGATTTTTTGCATTAATTTCTTAATTTAACTCACTTTTTTAAAATATAATATATTGATTGATTTTTAATTTCTTACTTTTTCATTTTTTTTTTTGTAATTTCTTTACTTACTTAATTTTTTTGAATTTTTAAAAAAAAGTAAAAATTAAATTGGCTTATAGGGTACAAAAAGCTTAAGCAATGCTTTAGCTTAATGCAAAAAAATATAAAATTTAACTCTAAATCTGAAGTAAAAGCAATTTATTCGTTTGTTTTCTATTGTGTTATTCTTAATATTATAATTAATTTCAAATTATAAAACTTAATTGGCATATTAAATTTTTATTTCATTTATGATTTTAATTGTGTTTATTTATTAATTAAACTCACCTTTTTAGCTTTTAGCATTAATTTGATTATTAATTTTACAACTTTTCAATTGCATATGTAAACTCATTGATTTTTTTTTAATTTTTAAAAAGTGGCAATAAAATTTATGGAGAAGGGTTATTAAGCTTATCTTTTGGTTTATCAAACTTGACTGATCTATCGTATTTGACACTTTATCTTGGGTAAAAATAGTTTATTTTTTTGTTTTCGAGTATGATATTTATTGATATATAAAAATAAAATATGATAGATAATATTCTATCTATTTATTGGTTTTTTATTTCATTTATTTCTCTCCATTTTATTATATTCAATTTATTGTTTTTCATTTTTGCTTTTAATAATTTATATTTTGTTGAATATTTAATAAGTTGCAATTAAATCAGCTTTAAAGGAGCAGTAAGTTTAGGCTCAACCTTAGGAAAATGTGATAACCTCAAAAATTTGATGCTCTATTTTAAGTAAAAATATTTTATTTGTTTTGTATTGAGATATTTTTTAGCTTAAAAATTAATTGAAAAGAGCAAAACTCTAAAAATTATTTTTTTATTTTGTTTATTTAATTTTATTTTCATTAAAGTTTTTTATTACTTAATTTAATTTTTATTTTTTTTTATAGTGAAGATTATATGAATGATTCACAAAAGTAAACAATATTGAGTAAGCCTCTTAAATCAAAAAGATTAGTTAACAAAATTATAAATATATGACCCTATGATTGATTGCTTATTCTATTTATATTTACATTTATGATATAAAAAATTTTATTTACATACTATAAATTGATTTAATATTTAAACAAGCAAACTTATATTTAATTAATTACATATTTATATTTATTTTTTGTTTATTTGAAAGATTATTACTATTAAACAAAGATTAAGATTAAAATAATTGTTATTTTACCATTTTTCTATGTATTGAGATAATATATTTTTCATAAATGATGTATATTAATTTTTAAAAGAGAAAATTAAATTTAAATTATTTATTAAACTATTTAACCAAAATATTATAGATTATGAAAGAATAATTCTAAGATTATTAAATAAAAATTTTAAATAATATAATATGAAACAAATTTTAATTTCAAAAAGCTCAACTTTTCAGTAATTATCTCCCTCATCTTAATAAAATTTTGATTTTTTAATCTGCCATTACGGCCGATAAGTTAGGTGTCTAAACTAAAATCGAGGTGCCCTTTATATATGAACCTTCACAGTATATAATAAATTTTTTAGCTTTAATAATTATTTTTACATAGATTAAAAATTTTTTATAATAAAAATGGGACATTGCGTTAGTAAATAAAAATCATTAAAAAATGAAAAATAATTGGAATTAATAGAAGTAAATACATTCTTTAAATAATTAACTTTCTATATTTAAATTATATTAAAAGGAATTAAATAGTATTAGCGATAGTATTCGCCTGTAAGTAAGCATAGAGTAAGTAATTAACAAATTTCTTGAAGGAGAAAAAAAAATTTTGATTACTTAATTTAACTTGTTAAAGATACAATCAATTATTTATTAAAAGCTTTTAGAAATAAACGAAAGTTAAAAATCTATCTCACTTTAATCATATTCTTAATAAATATAGCAAATTTTGTCACTGTTATACCACAAATATATTTTATTTGTATACCACTCAAAAATAAATATCAAATGAATAAACTTCGTTTATAGGTATTTGCTATCATGATTCGTAAATTATTTAATAAATTAACTTATTAATTAAGGATGATAATTTTAAAAAGTTAAATTTTTGAAAAATAAATAACATAGATTGAAAAGTTTATCTAAGTCTGATATCACAACAAATCTACTGAATTCAAATAAAATATCTTCTTTTGAGCTAAATGATCAGTAAATCAAAATTAATTATTTTTTAATCTAATATATTGGAATAGTTATTTATTTAATAATAAATTTAAGTGGTAATAAGACAAAAAATATCTAGCATTTTTAGAGTATTTAAAAACTGTTACAAAGCTGGGTAAATTTACAGGAAATAAGTCTTAATTTTCTCTATTTGAAGTAAATAAAATTGATAAATCAAATAAAATACCTGAATGCTTTTTATTTAAAATATTCATTTTCTTAGGAAAAAATAAAGCAAGATAGGTGATAAAGAAATGGTTTAATTTACTTCAACTTTAATAAAATGTTAAAAACTTCATTCATTAAATCTTAATTTCATGTAAAATTTATGTAAAATTTGAAACACATATATTATTTTAACAATCTTTTTATAATAATAATTTAAAAATAAATTATATTTTATCTAAAAGGGGATATAGAATTTAGGATGAAGGGATAAGTAATTTAGGACATGCTTTAATTGAATGCAAATAGCTATAAAATCTTTAATTATCTATTAGGTAATTCGCTTTTTTATTATCAAATAATTTTTTTATTTATTTATTTTAATTAACAAAACTAAAATTATTGCTTTACTTTAAAAATCAACTTACTTTATTCTATTTAATATTTTTATATAATTATATGATTTCTTTTATCATTAAAGTGAAAACGAGTGTTAGTTCAAAGCATTGAATAGTTTAGCGAAAGCCATATTATAATGTGAAAAGCTTCAAGTATTAAAACTTTGCTAAATGTAAATTTATTTTAATAATTTTTCTTTAAAGATAATTTAAATAAAATAATTAATTAATTAATTAAATATTTTATTTATTTTTTAATTTAATCATAAAGAATAATCTTTTTTTTTATAAATTTATTTTTAGTCTAAGTTAATGTTTGATAGAAGAGGCATTAAATAGTTAGCTCGTTTTAAACTGTGTTCATTATCAAGATATTCAATTTAAATTTGATGGATTTTATGATAAAAAGTAATTTTTATTACTTATTATTTTTAAGATAGGAGTAATCAAAACTAAATTTAGAAAGAAAATATTTTTTATTTAATTTTAATAAAATAGTAAATTAATTTATAATAATTAAATAAGAAAATTTTATTAAGAATTTTTTAATTTAATTTTATTTAATAGTATTAAAAATTTTTTTAGTTTAGATTTGTTCCTAAAATTAAAAATATTTTTTTCTAATTTATATAGAAGTAATCGAGTGATTGGTAGTTTAGATCTTAGTAAATTAAATATGCTTTTAAATAATTGCAGTTTGCTTTCAGAATTGTCCCTCATTTTTATGTAAAGTTTTTATCAAATAAAAAACAATTTATTTGAATTTTTTAAAAATAAAATAAGTAAATAAATAAATAAAAGAAGAAAATTTTATAAATAATTTTAGATAAAAAAAATAAATAAAATATTTTTAAACAAATTAAAGATATTTTAAATTAAAATTAATTAGAAATTTATATTAAGAGAAAGAAAATGAAAATTTATTTTTAGAAAATTGTGCTAATTTGAAAGTTTTAAATATCAAGCTTTAAATTAAGTAAATTTTACTTTAATTATTTTATTTTCTTTTCTTTTTGATTATTTAAATGGTATTTTATTTTAATAAATTTTTTTTAACTTTAATTCTGTTTTAATTTTTAATTTAGGCGCAAAGATTTAATTTTTTTAGATTATAGTCCTTATTTTGAAATGCTTTTAAAAAAATGCTAAAATATTTAGAGTTTAAATTTAGATCTTTAGTAAATTAATTTTATTTTAATTAAGATGGAATTTTATTATTTTGTGTATTAACTAATTTTATTATAAAAGCTATTAAAAATTAAGTAATGAATAGTTGTCAAAGATTTGTTTAACTTTTGCAAGTATTACTAAACTTAAAAATCTTACATTAAATTTAATGTAAACAAACATTTTATTTGAAAAAAATAATTTTTTAAATTAAAAAAACTTTAAAAATAAAAAATTTTATTTAGATATGTCAATTTTTTCTTAATTTAATTAATTAATTTATTTTAATGTTAAAGTAAAAATGAGATCTCTTGTTTTGGAGCTAAAGATTTAGCAGCTTTTTTAAGAAAATATGATTTTCTTTATGTTTTGAAAATCTTACTTTTGTAAAAAACATTTCATTTTTTTCATTTTTGAAAATACAAATTTGAAATAATTGTTTTCTATTAAAATATAAAAAATTAATTTAAATTTAAAGAATTATAAAAATTTAATTATAATTAAATGAAATAAAAAAATTATATTTTATAAAGTATAATCTAAATAAAAATCAGATAGAAATATTATTAGATTATTTAATTATTTAAATTTTGTTAATAAAAATATATTAAACATATTTATTTTTCTAATAAAATATAAAGAAAAAACTATATTAAAGATTAATCTTCAGTTAGTTTTCAATAATCTGTGCTAAAAATGAAGAGGCTTGTTTAATTTGATATTAAGTTTTGATTATAATTTAATTTTATATTATATGAGTTATTTGTATTAAATATTTTATTTAATTTATATTTTATTGTTTTATTTAAATATTATTTCTTTTACTTTATTCATCTTAATTCAATTTTTTACATGTAACTTACAAGAAACAAGTAATATTTTTATTATAGAATTAAATCACAATATAATTTTATTGGAAGTCTATTAGTAAAGTTTTGAAATAAACTTAAAGAATATTAAAATATTCATTGAAAATTATTATTTTAAATTTAATAACTAATCAAATTTATTTATTTTTTTCATTAGAAAAATCGATCAAAAATTTATAAAATTCCATTTTTTACAAATTTATATTGCATTTTTTTGAGAAAAATATTTAAGATTTTTAAAGAATACGTATTGTAACCATTCAAGTGTATTTTATTTTTCTATAAATATTAAAGATGGAAGAAGATATGTACTCAAATTATATAAATGTATTCTAAATCCTCATATATTAACACCTCACCCTTTCCCCATAAAATATTTAAAATATATGATAACCACAAAAGTTAAAATATAAAGTAAAATTTGATTTCTCCTTGAGTTTTTATTTAAATCATGGTATCTAATTATTTAATCATGATAAATAAAAAAATGATAGAAATATTATTGATGGATAATATTTCAGATTAAAATATAAATGAAATATAAAAGCTTAGCATTTATATAATTTTATTAAGAAATAATAAAACACTAAAAGTTTCAATTAAAAAAAACTTTTACAAAATATTATTTAATTTATTCATCCTTTTTTCATCACTTGCTTATCACCAGATATTTTTTTTAAAGACAACTAATCTTTTTGATTTAAGACACTTGCTTATTACTTTGTATTTATTCAAGAAGCTAAAAATTTAAAAATAAATTTATGTAAATTTTAAATAAATATCAAAATAGAATAAACTTTTAAATTAAAAAATATTTCTTAAATTAATAAATAAAATATCATTAGTAGTATAAAAATGATAATAAAAAAAAATTAATTAAAAGTTATCAAATAAATTCAAAGAGCTTTATTGTTTTTAATTACTTTTTATAATTAAAAATATCACAATCCAAAACAAATAAACTGTTTTTACTTAAGATCAAGTGTCAAATTTGAGAGATTAATGCAATTTGCTAAACCAGAAGCTAAGCCTGATGCACCCTTTGCACCAATTTAATTTTCACTTTTCAAATATTGAAGAAAAAATATATCATTAAATAGTTAATTAGAAGGAAAAAATGAAGAAAAAATATGAAATAATAAGATTAATTAATAATAAAAGGAAAAATTTAAAATAAAATGATGAGCTAAAATAACAAAAAAAAGCAAGCACAATAAAAATATCTCAATCCAAAATAAATAAACTATTTTTTACCTAAGATAAAGTGCCAAATTTGAGAGATTAATGCAATTTGCTAAACCAGAAGCTAAGCCTGATGCACCTTCATCACCAATTTCATTGTAACTTTTTAAATATTGAAGAAAAAATATATCATTAAATAGTTAATTAGAAGGAAAAAATGAAGAAATAATATGAAATAATAAGATTAATTAATAATATACAAAAAAAGCAAGCACAATAAAAACAAAAACAATAACAAAAAAGAGCTTTATTGTTTTTAATTAGTTTTTATAACTAAAAATATCACAATCCAAAACAAATAAACTGTTTTTACTGTAGATAAAGTACCAAATTTGAGAGATTAATGCAATTTGCTAAACCAAAACCTAAGCCTGATGCACCTTCACCACCAATTTCATTGTAACTTTTTAAATATTGAAGAAAAAATATATCATTAAATAGTTGATTAGAATGAAAAAATGAAGAAATAATATGAAATAATAAGATTAATTAATAATAAAAGCAAAAATTTAAAATAAAATGATGAATTAAATTAACAAATAAAGAACAAAAAAAGCAAGCACAATAAAAACAAAAACAATAACAAAAATTAGCTTTATTGTTTTTAATTAGTTTTTATAATTAAAAATATCTCAATTCAAAACAAATAAACTGTTTTTACTGTAGATAAAGTGTTAAATTTGAGAGATTAATGCAATTTGCTAAACCAGAAGCTAAGCCTGATGCACCTTCATCACCAATTTAATTTTCACTTTTTAAATATTGAAGAAAAAATATATCATTAAATAGTTAATTAGAAGGAAAAAATGAAGAAAAAATATGAAAAAATAAGGTTAATTAATAATAAAAGCAAATGTTTAAAATAAAAGGATTAGCTAAATTAACAAATAAAGATCAAAAAAAAGCAAGCACAATAAAAACAAAAACAAAAACAAAAAAGAGTTTTATTGTTTTTAATTAGTTTTTATAACTAAAAATATCTCAATCCAAAACAAATAAACTGTTTTTACTGTAGATAAAGTGTTAAATTTGAGAGATTAATGCAATTTGCTAAACCAGAAGCTAAACCTGATGCACCCTTTGCACCAATTTTATTGCTACTTTAAATTTTGAAGAAAAAATATATCATTAAATAGTTAATTAGAAGGAAAAAATGAAGAAATGATATGAAATAATAAGATTAATTAATAATAAAAGCAAAAATTTAAAATAAAATGATGAGCTAAATTAACAAATAAAGAACAAAAAAAAGCAAGCACAATAAAAACAAAAAAGATCTTTATTGTTTTTAATTAGTTTTTATAACTAAAAATATCTCAATCCAAAACAAATAAACTGTTTTTACTGTAGATAAAGTGTTAAATTTGAGAGATTAATGCAATTTGCTAAACCAGAAGCTAAGCCTGATGCACCCTTTGCACCAATTTAATTTTCACTTTTTCAAAAATTTAAAATAAAATGATGAATTAAATTAACAAATAAAGAACAAAAAAAGCAAGCACAATAAAAACAAAAACAATAACAAAAAAGAGCTTTATTGTTTTTAATTAGTTTTTATAATTAAAAATATCTCAATTCAAAACAAATAAACTGTTTTAACCTAAGAGAAAGTGTTAAATTTGAGAGATTAATCCAATTTGCTAAACCAGAAGCTAAGTCTGATGCACCCTTTGCACCAATTTAATTTTCACTTTTTCAATATTGAAGAAAAAATATATCATGAAATAGTTAATTAAAAGGAAAAAATGAAGAAAAAATATGAAATAATAAGATTAATTAATAATAAAAGCAAAAATTTATAATAAAATGATGAGATAAATTAACAAAGAAAGAACAAAAAAAAGCAAGCACAATAAAAACAAAAACAATAACAAAAAAGAGCTTTATTGTTTTTAATTAGTTTTTATAACTAAAAATTTCACAATCCAAAATAAATCAACTGTTTTTACCTAAAAACGAGCTAAACGATATAAACGAGATAAACGCAATAAACGAGCTAAAGCATACCACTGATACGCTGTATATTATTTAAAAATTGGTGAATTTAAAATAATTCGATAATAGCTTCTAACTATAAATACATAATTAAATAAATAAATATATAAACATTATAAAAAATTAATTTTAAGTTGTATTCTGAGTGCATTTATATGTGCGAGTATTTCTATTCTTCTATCACCAATTTAATTGTAACTTTTTAAATATTGAAGAAAAAATATATCATTAAATAGTTAATTAGAAGGAAAAAATGAAGAAATGATATGAAATAATAAGATTAATTAATAATAAAAGCAAAAATTTAAAATAAAATGATGAATTAAATTAACAAATAAAGAACCAAAAAAAGCAAGCACAATAAAAACAAAAACAATAACAAAAAAGAGCTCTATTGTTTTTAATTAGTTTTTATAACTAAAAATTTCACAATCCAAAATAAATAAACTATTTTTTACCTAAGATAAAGTGCCAAATTTGAGAGATTAATACAATGTGCTAAACCAGAAGCTAAGCCTGATACGCCTTCATCACCAATTTCATTGTAACTTTTTAAATATTGAAGAAAAAATATATCTTTAAATAGTTAATTAGAAGGAAAAAATGAAGAAAAAATATGAAATAATAAGATTAATTAATAATAAAAGCAAAAATTTAAAATAAAATGATGAATTAAATTAACAAAAAAGAACCAAAAAAAGCAAGCACAATAAAAACAAAAACAATAACAAAAAAGAGCTTTATTGTTTTTAATTAGTTTTTATAATTAAAAATATCTCAATCCAAAACAAATAAACTGTTTTTACTGTAGATAAAGTCTCAAATTTGAGAGATTAATGCAATTTGCTAAACCAGAAGCTAAGCCTGATGCACCCTTTGTACCAATTTTTTTGCTACTTTAAATATTGAAGAAAAAATATATCATTAAAAAGTTACAGAATTTTTAAATTAAGTATCTCGCGCTTTGAAAATATAATTGAAATTTCTAAGTTTTTTAAATTTGAAATAAATATTAATTTGTATCTTGTAAATTTCATTCATAAAATTTTTCAAAATTTATTCTTATAAAAAAAATGATATGTTTTAAGAAAATATGGAATAAATTATTTCAAATTTTACATTTTGAGAATTTAAAGCTTTCTAAAAACTCAAAAATAAAGCTGTTTTAAGCTAATTTAGCTTTCTTTATTATTTTATTAAGATATATTACATTTCGCCTTTTATAAATTAAATAGGCATTTAACTCTAGTTAATTAGAAGGAAAAAATGAAGAAAAAATATGAAATAATAAGATTAATTAATAAATAATAAAATTAACAAAGAATAAAGAATGAAAAAAAAGAAATCATAATAAAAAGAAAAAGAAATCAAATAAAATAAAAGATCTTTAGAGTATTAAATCAACTTTTAACTAATAAACTGCTTTTATTAAGTATAAGTTTTAATAGCAAAAAATAAAGAAAAAATATCAAATAATAAAAAATGAATAATAAATAAATAATTAAAAATTTAAATGAAAATTAAGTTAAAATATCTAAAAAATTTTTTTTAAATAAAAATCAATAAATAATGATGATAATTTCTCTTATAAAAAATATTTATTTAAATAAATTGAAATTTAAATATATAAAAAATATTAATAAAAATAAAAACAATATTTTTAAATTAAATATACATCAGAATAATATGGAGAACTTAATGAGATAAAAATGAAGAGCTTATAAACTTTTTTTATTAATTTAAATAAATTTAAATGATATTAATTAAAAAATTAATAATTACTTCTTCTAAACTATTGAAATATTTAATCTATTATATCATTTATTTATTTTTTCAAAAATATTGAATAGCAATTTATGAAATTTAATTATAAATGGATAAAAAGAACAAATAAATATAATAATTAATTAATTATCAAATATTAATTTATATATTTGGTTTTATAAAGAGATAGATATCACAGAAAAAATAATTTAACATTTATTATTTAAACTTAATATTTATATTTAAAACATTTATTTAAAAATATATATAGTAGGAATAAGAGATGGCCAGTTATTTATTTAGTCATATTGAAAAAAC
>NW_002476207.1:13216-20663 GCF_000189635.1 Tetrahymena thermophila SB210 | reverse complement strand
GCAGAACCTAAGCCTGATGCACCAATTGCACCAATTTTATTTCTACTTTTTAAATATTGAACAAAAAATATATCATTAAATAGTTAATTAGAAGGAAAAAATGAAGAAAAAATATGAAATAATAAGAAATAAATAATAAAAGCAAAAGTTGAAAAATAAAATGATGAGCTAAATTTACAAAGAAAGAACAAAAAAAAGTAAACACAATAAAAAGAAAAAGAAAAAAGAGCTTTATTGTTTTTAATTAGTTTTTATAATTAAAAATATCACAATCCAAAACAAATAAACTGTTTTTACTTAAGTTCAAGTGTCAAATTTGAGAGATTAATGCAATTTGCTAAAGCAGAGCCTAAGCCTGATGCACCTTTATCACCAATTTTATTCCAACTTTTTAAATATTGAAGAAAAAATATTACATTAAATAGTTAATTAGAAGGAAAAAATGAAGAAAAAATATGAAATAATAAGAAATAAATAATAAAAGCAAATGTTGAAAAATAAAATGATGAGCTAAATTAACAAAGAAAGAAAGAACAAAAAAAATTAAACACAATAAAAAGAAAAAGAAAAAAGAGCTTTATTGTTTTTAATTAGTTTTTATAATTAAAATTATCACAATCCAAAACAAATAAACTGTTTTTACTCAAGGCAAAGTGTCAAATTTGAGAGATTAATGCAATTTGCTAAAGCAGAACCTAAGCCTGATGCACCAATTGCACCAATTTAATTGTCACTTTTTAAATATTGAAGAAAAAATATTACATTAAATAGTTAATTAGAAGGAAAAAATGAAGAAAAAATATGAAATAATAAGAAATAAATAATAAAAGCAAAAGTTGAAAAATAAAATGATGAGCTAAATTTACAAAGAAAGAACAAAAAAAAGTAAACACAATAAAAAGAAAAAGAAAAAAGAGCTTTATTGTTTTTAATTAGTTTTTATAATTAAAAATATCACAATCCAAAACAAATAAACTGTTTTTACTTAAGTTCAAGTGTCAAATTTGAGAGATTAATGCAATTTGCTAAAGCAGAACCTAAGCCTGATGCACCAATTGCACCAATTTAATTGTCACTTTTTAAATATTGAAGAAAAAATATTACATTAAATAGTTAATTAGAAGGAAAAAATGAATAAAAAATATATCATTAAATAGAGTAAGTTACAATACAAATTTCGAAAAAGTGAGTTTTATAACAGTTTTTACATTTTATAAAATTAAGATTTTAAATTTTTTTATGAATTTTTTTTTCCATCATAGGTTTTCAAAATTTATTTTTTTCAAAAAAAAAGGTATGTAATGCTTTCTAAAAATTAGCTTTATTTATAATTTTATTAAGATATAAATTAAATAGGTATTTCACTCTAGTTAATTAGGAGGAAAAAATGAAGAAAAAATATGAAATAATAAGATAAGTTAAAAATTAATAAAATTAACAATGAACGAAAAAATAAGAAATCATAAAAAAAAGAAAAAGGAAAAGAAATCAAATAAATTAAAAGAACTTTAATGTTTTAAATTAAATTTTATAATTAAAAATATTACAATGTAAAACAAATAAATAGCTTTTATTAAGTGTAAGTTTTAATAGCAAAAAATGAAGAAAATATATCAAGTAATAAAAAATGAATAATAAATAAATATGAAAATTAAGTTAAAATATAAATAATTTTAGTTTTAATAAAAGTCAATAAATAATGATGATAATTTCAATAATAAAAATTATTTATTTAAATAAATTGAAATTAAATTAAAAATATTAATAATAATAAAAGTAATTTTTTTAATTAAATATACTTCAGATTAATATGGAGAACCTAATGACATAAAAGTGAAGAGCTTTTAAACTTTTTTTATTAATTTATATAAATTTAAAGGATTTTAATAAAAAAATTAATAATTACTTTTACTAAATCATTATATTTTTAAATCTATTATATCATTTATTTTTTTTTTCAAAAATATTGAATAGCAATTTATGAAATTTAATTAATTAATTAATTAATAATAAATGGTTAAAAAGAACAAATAAATATAATAATTAATTAATTATCAAATATTAATTTATATATTTAGTTTTATGAAGAGATATCTCAGAAAATTAATTTAACATTCACTATTTAAACTTAATATACTATAAAGCTAAATAAAAAATTTTTTGCTGGATTTAAATGATTTATCTTAAAAATATTTATTAATATATTTTAATTAATAAATAATAGAATATAAATTCAAAAGGGTTTCATATCTAATAAATTAGATTTTTTGTAAAATGATAATTATTTATTTTATATTATAAAATATTTTCTTTCAAATATATATCTTAAATGGAAGGATTTTTATTGTTGTTTTTTAAAATTGTATAAAAATCAGTTGCATAAATGATACAGATTATAATTTCAAATTAGTTTTTCTACAAGAAATAAAAAATAATTAATTATTACTAAAATTAATTTTATTTAAATATTTTAGAATCATTATTTTTTTATCATATTTTTTATATTCTTTTTAGAATAATTTGATTTGATAAAATAATACTTAACTAAAATTAAAAAAAGTGCTCAATCTTCAAATTCATCTACAATAAAGGCTTCTCTTAAAATATATTTATCTAAATTATTACATAACCAAAAATATAATGAGAGATCTTTTAATTCTGTAAATTTATCTTTCATATTATCTCTAAGTTCTATTTTATAATTTTTATTTGGATAATCTAAAATCTGCAACAACTTACCATCCTACCAAACTCTCAATTCTATCATATCATTTTTGCTCATGCAAAATTCGTTGCCTTTTATAAATTTAGATATACCATAATCATCCAAATATTAGATTTTTTCATCTTTGAATTAAAAATAACAACCTAAATTTTAACTGTACCCCTATAAATTATTCTTTTGTTAATTTTACATGAGCCCAAATAAAAAATAAGGAGTAGAACTTACATTTTATAATTAGATTCTAAAAATGTATTTTTTTTAAGGTTATAAAATCATTTATGAAACACAGTTTGTTGATGTATCTTTACAAGTCCCAGAATAATTAGATTAATCAATATAGATTTCAAATTATTTATAATTATTTTATTTAATTTATATCCTTTACTTGCCATCATTTAATTCACTTTTTTCAAATAAAATTTCATTTAAAATATCTTTTTTCTTACATTTCAAAAGTTGAAAAAGTGGAAATTATTAAGAATACCTATCTAAATCATTTTCATCAAATTATTATTTTTAAATAATTTCACAAATAACAATTATTTAATCTGAATTTAGTTTTTTCAAGCATTCTAATTTTTAAATGTCACTGTGCAACTAACTAAAATTAATTTACTTTTAGAAGACTTATGTCTCTACTAAGTAATTTACAAATTATTTTTTGAAATTTTCATTTATAAAGTTCAACTTATTATTTAAGATATTTATTATTCTAGTTAAATTTTCTGATTATTAAATTTGCTGTTAATAACTTTGATCAGTTTCCAATTTTATCAAATTATCTACATATTCATTAATACTTTATAACTTTTCATCATTTATTTAAGAAAATTGTATTGGTTGTTTATTTTCTTTGAAAATATTATCAAACTAAATTTTGCTTAGCAATTGATTTAATTTAGTTAATTCTTTTCTCGCAGATTCCAAAAACGCTTCGTTACAATAATTTGATTTATTAGAAATTAATTACATCAATTTTTCTGCATTATTGTTATTATTTATACTTTGTTAATTATCGCTAATTTGATTTTAAATAGATTTTGATTAGCCAAGAAAATCTTTATTTTCATTCAATTTAATTTCATCTACAAAATCTAAAACTTGCTGCTTTAGTGCATTTAGATAGTCAAAATCAATTATTTATTCTATTTAGTCACTTTATTTAAGTAATTCCTCAATTTATTTTGTATTGCTTTCTTTTTTAGTTTCAAATGAATAAATAAAGTCTTTGCACTTCTACTGGTGTTTATCAAAGGATTCTTTCTAATTCTCTAAAAGTAAATTCCTTAGGCTTAAAATTTAAGATATTTGCTAATACTTTTTCATGATTTGCTCTTTATTGAAAGGAAGATCCTATACATGATTAATCATTATTTTTTGATTGAAATCTATTTTTTTAATGATTTCATCCTTGAAATGGGTGAAAAAGGTGTTGATTTAGTCTAAAATCTTATCTGTAGATATAATATTCTAAGATTTCAATTGCAACATTCTGATTAGTGATTAATCTTTGAGAGGAGGCCATTTAAATTGGAATTCTGTTTCTGCTTTTTCAATGATTTGAGAGATAGTCATGTAGTTAACTCCTTTTAAGTCTAAATCCTAGTCGAAGCATTAATCGCAGAGAAATATGTTTGCATTAGGTTAATTAGAGACTCCAATTACTTGTATAAAAGTGATCTTTTTATCTGGATGAAAAATACAACTTTAATTTGATAATTTACTAAGTTATAAGTTATCCATTTGTATGCCTTTCTTTATTTTTTTGTATTCTTCTTTATTATTATTTACTTTTTAAATGACACTTAATTAATAATTTTCTTTTGTTTTTATGATTAGAATTGTTTATTAATACAGAATTCTCTCTCCATATAAAAATAAATATAAGGGATAGATATTTTTCAATAAGATAAATAAGTGAAAGAAGAAATCTGATTATGTATGTATCTTTTTCATAATTCAACATTATAAATGTGTAGATAAATGTGTAATTAAGGATAAATTATTTATCCATCAATATATAAAAATTATTCAACTCATTACTATCAATATATACTGTTTATTTTTTATTTCAAATATATTTTTCTAAATACCAAATACTATTTAAAAATTATTCATTTTTTTCAAATATCAATAAAATTAAGATAAATTAAACAAATATTGAAATATATTTTAATTTTAAAATTTAAATGAATATATATATAAATAAATTGCTATATTAACGCTAGATAGATTTTAGTTTAACATTAACTTTAAAAAATTAAATATTTTGTTAATTTTATAGATAATATGATTATTTATTTTTTGAAAATATATCAATTGTTTTTATTTATTTTTGCTTTTCTTTTAAATTTTTAATGTCATTCAAGTAGAAAAATTAAAAGTCTTAAAAACATTGAATTTAATTTTATAATTCATTTTGAGAAAATATTTAAATATTTTAAAATAAATATTTGAAATAATTACATTTTATTGATTTACTCATTTAACTACTTAATTAAAACAATTATCACTTATTATTTTAAATAATAAATTTTGAAAACAACAAATCACCTATTTTTTAAGAACCTTTATTAGTTCTTAATATTTATGATGAGCTGATCTTATTATAACTTTTTGTAAGATATTTAAAGTCTTTCTTCGATTGAATTAAAATTTGAAATCATAAAAAAATACTTCTAGAGTGAGTTTATTAGATATATTTATTCACCATTTGCATAAAATATGTCTAACTATTTTAAACTATCAGACAAAATTTAGAAAGAATTTTAAAAGAAGGTAAAATAATTAATTAAGAAGCAACCTATATATTAATATATCAAATTAATATTTATTATCTCATTATATTCTAAAAATTCATTGATATTTTTATAAATCTATAAACAAATTTAATTTATCAAATTAAATAAAAAAAAGTATTCAATATAAATGATTGCTGATTTTATAGATTAATTTAATTCAACCCAATAATAAATGAATCTTATGGCTCAAGAAGGCTTTTCAGAATATCAACAATTCTTGATGTCTAATTTCCTTGATCATGTTGAGCTAGAAATTTATTTATGGTAAAAATAAATTTAGAAAATAATTTAAAATTAATCTTTTTTTCATAATTCAATGCAAATTTTCCTATTAAAACATAAATAATTAATTATTGTGAGATTGAATAATTAACGAATAAAGATTTTTAGTTTAGGCCAACTTTAAAATAAATGCCTTTATTTTTTGTTAAAATAGAATAAGATTATTTCAATAATTAAAACAAAAAATATCAATAAAATAAATAACTTGATTCTAATTTTGTTTTGGATATAAAAATAATCATTTAAGGAAAACTAATTGTGATGATTAAGAAGCTACAAACTTAGGAGTAGCATTAAGCAAATGTAATAATCTAAAAATATTATATCTTGAATTATGGTAAATATTTAAATAAATTAAACAATTATTAACAGTTATTTTTAAATAAAAGTTAAAACAATATAAGAGCTTAAGGCGTATCTAGTATAGCAAGAGGAATAAGTAATTGTAAATGTCTCACTAATTTATCAATTAGACTTTAGTATACTAACTAATTCATATTTATTTATTTAAGATTTTATTTTTTATTGATAATTGAAATATTTAATTTATTTTATAATTTAAAAGCATAAACAAAATTGGTGATGATGGGGCAACAAATTTGGGTTTAGGATTAAGTAGTTGTACAGAACTTAAATTTTTGAATCTCTTTTTAGAGTATTATTTATTCTTTCTTTTTATATTAAATTAAAAACATTTTTAATTAATAATATTTTATTTTAATTTTGATGAATTAATTTAATTCAAATCTATTTTAATGATAGAAATAACAAGATAGGAAATTAAGGAGTTTCGAACTTAGTATCTGGGCTATCTAACTGCAGCAATCTTTAATGTTTATAACTTTTGTTAGGGTAGCTTATTCAATTTATTAGTTGATTTTAGATAAAAATATTAAATAAAATGATAAAATTGATCTTATTTTCGAATTTATTTTTAATTGAATTTTTTTAATTAAAGAAATAATAAGATTGGAGATTTGGGAACATCAAACATTTCAATGAATTTAGGCACTTTGTAAAATTTAAAAATACTAAAACTCAGTTTATAGTAAAATTTAATTTAATTATTTTTATTTGTTTATTTTGAATTTTTAAAACTTAAAATTAAAAACATTATTAATAATTTAAAAGATTTATTGATATTTAATTTAAAATATTATTAAAAGAATGTAAATTAAATATTAATTTTCAAATTTAAACTATTTTTTAAATCCAGTTATTATAATGAAGCTAATCAAAAATTAATTAAAACAAAAGAAATTATATGAGAATTATTTTCTAAAATTTAATCATAAATAATAATTTAAAGTGATAAATTTAATTCATCAAAAATTTAAATAAATATTTTAAAAAATTAAAGCTAAGCTAGCTTATTTATTCATGGAAATATTTAATAATAATTATTTATTAATTTATTTTTATTCATAAAATCTTTATAGAAGAAATTTGAGTGAAATATTTATTTTTTAAATTTTATAATTTTTATAGAGAGAATTAGATCACTGATTAAGGAGCATAAATGATATCGAAATTCTTAAATAAATTGCAAAATATTCAATATTTAGATATTCAACTGTGGTAAACAAACTAATTCATATAAATTAATTAAAATTTATCTATTTTGCCTTTAATTAAATAC
>NW_002476207.1:0-13116 GCF_000189635.1 Tetrahymena thermophila SB210 | reverse complement strand
TGGGAGATCAAGGTGCTATGTTTATTGGAACAAGATTAGTTGAAGATTGTGTAAATATAAGAATTTTAGAGATTGGCATAGGGTATTAATTATTAATATTTTATTTTAAAGCATTTATAAATAAAATAATTATTTCGACCATTAAACAAAATAATAATTTCTTTAAATTTTAACATAGCCAAAATAATATTAGCCTGTAAGGAGTAGAAAATCTATTTATAAATATAAATAAATTATCTAATCTGACTTAATTGGATATTGATTTAAGGTAAAATAAATGATAACTTTAGTATTTATTAAAACATTAATTTCTCTTTAAAATTAATTAATCTTGAAATATCTAACTAAATATATTAACTTTCTATCTAAATAATTTTATATTAAATTAAGTGGCAATAATATTGGAGACGAAGGAGCATCAACGATTGGAATAAAATTAGGACAATGCTCAACTATCTCTTTTTTATAATTTGGATTAGAGTAAATTATGCTAAAATTTAAATTAGTATTTCTTAAATTACCAAATTTAATCATTAAAATAAAAGGGATTGTAATATAGGAGATCAAGGTATTTTTAGTTTGATAAAAGGATTAGGAAATTGTGAAACTTTGACTACATTGCAGTTATATTTATTGTATCTAATCTTTTATTTAGATTCATTTATTATAATAAATTCAATCTTTCAAACCAATAAATAATGCATAATATTTATCATATAAATTTATTTATTACTCTTAATTTTAGAAAAAATAATATTACTGATATTGGAGCATCATATTTTGCTACAGAAATTGTAAAATATGCACAATTGACAAATTTAAAAATCTATTTACGGTAAAATTATTAATTAATATTTTTCAAAATGTTTGCATTCTTAAAAAAAATGAATAAATTATATATTACAAATCAAAGATACAATTAAATTACTGAAGTTGGAGAATCAAGTTTGGCTCTAGGCTTTAGCTAAATTAAAAGACTATTAGTATTGGATATTGGATTAAAGTAAATCTATTTTTTCTTTATTAAACTTAACAGAAATAAAATATAAAATTTTGATAAACTAATTAATTTTATATTTATAAGCCTAAATGATAAAATTCTTAAATAGAAAGCATTAACAAACTGTCAAAACATTAGAATTATTAAAGTTTCATTCATGTAAGTACATACTATTAGTTAATGAATTGATTCAAATAAATTTTTATTTTTAATAAAATTTAAATAAATTTAGGTAATTTTTTAAAAAAGATATTGTGATAAATTTTGTTAATGAGGCAAAAAAGATAAAAAGATTAGTACTTTTCAAGTATAGATTCTGAATCTTGAGTTTAATTATCTAAATTAAATATAATTAAAAAAATATTCTTAAATAAACAATCATTATACAATATAATCTTAAAAAACTTTACTTACTATTGAATTAATTTCTCTGAAATAAATAAATAAATAATTTTTAATTTAGACAACAATTTTCAATTGTAAAATAAGATAAATATATATTATTTGTTAGTAAATCTATATATAATTAGATAGATAAAATACCTTTATTTAAAATATTTATTTGCTTAAATTTATTTATAATGGGAATAATGCTATTTTATTTCAAATCATATCAAAAAATTCAATTAATTATGCTTTTTAGTATTCAAATTTTTAATCTTATGGTAGAGTAAAATTCTTTTTATTCAGTTTGAAATTTTTAATTTTTAATGAATTTAGGTAAAATATATCTTTAAAAAGATATTGTGACAAATGTTGTTAGATAGATAAAAGAGTAGTATTTATTTTTCAAATAAGGATTCTAAATCTAGAGTTTAATTATCTAAATTAAATATAATTAAAAAAATATTCTTCAATAATCTTAAAAAACTATATTTTAGAATTAATTTCTCTGAAATAAATAAATAAATAGTTATTAATTTAGACAAAGATTTTAATTTGTAAAATAAGATAAATATTATATGTTAGTAAATTTATATATAATTAGATAGATTAAATACCTTTATTTAAAATCTTTATTTACTTCAATTTATTTATAATAATAATAATAGTTTTTAATTTCACTTATAACAAAATATTATAAATTTATTTATACTTAACTAAACAAATCATTTATCTCAATTTAATTTCAAATCATATCAAAAATTTCAAATAATATATGCTTTTTAGTATAAATTTTTAATTTATTATGGATTAGTAAAATTCATTTTTATTCAGTGTTTGAAAATTTAAAATTAAATATTATTTTTAGATTATTCCAAATAAATTTAATATAAAACTTAGTCCTTTAAGGATGAATATAAATATTTAATTAATTTTTTTTATTTTTATTCTATTTGAAAATTCAAAAGGCTATATGTTTAATTTGTTATTGTTTAATAACTATTGATTAGATGAAATAAAATAAATAATATTATGCTATAAAATAAATAAGTATAAAAATAATATATAAAACCTAATAATTTTAGTATTTTTTTAGTAGAAAGTTTTTTCTTTTTCTTATTTTTCAATTAAAAATTGAGTCAGAAATTAATTGTAGAAATATTAAGTAATTTAATTTGATTTTTTCAAAACAGGGATGTACATTTTTGATTTTAATATTTGATACTGTGTCATAGATTGCTTGTTATTATATAAATAATTGAAAGTTTAAATATTTTCTAAAAATGTATTTTGTTAATTTTATAAATAATATGATTATTTTTGAAAATATATCAATTGTTTTTATTTATTTTTGCTTTTCTTTTAAATTTTTTAATGCCATTCAAGTAGAGGAATTAAAAATCTTTTAAACCTTGAATTTAATTTTATGATTAACTTTGAAAAAAAAAATGAGAATATAATTAAATATTTCAAAATTAATTTCTTTAGCATTTTATTTGATACAATCACATTTTATTAATCTTTGGCTACTCAATTAAAACAATTATCACTCATTATTTTAAATAATAAATTTTGTAAACAAAGAATCATCTATTTTTAAAAAATCTTTATTAGTTCTTAATATTTATGATGAGCTGATCTTATTATAACTTTTTGTAAAATATTTAAAGTTTTTTGCTGATTAAATTAAAATGTAAATTAAAAGTTGAAATCATAAAAAAATACTTTAGGAAGATCTTAATTTCACATATTTATTCACCATCTGCATAAAATATGTCTTACTAATTTAAACTAGTAGACAAAATTAAGAAAGAATTTTAAAAGAAGGTAAAATAATTAATTAAGAAGCAACCTATATATTAATATATCAAATTAATATTTATTATCTCATTATATTCTAAAAATTCATTGATATTTTTATAAATCTTTAAAAATATTTAATTTATCAAATAAAATAAAAAAAAAGTATTCTATCTTATTCCAATTTTAACAATATAAATGATTGCTGATTTTATAGATTAATTAAATTCAACTCAATAATAAATGAATATTTTGGCTCAAGAAGGCTTTTCAGAATATCAAAAATTCTTAATGTCTAATTTCCTTGAACATGTTGAGCTAGAAATTTATTTAAGGTAAAAATAAATTTAGAAAATAATTTAAAATTAATCTTTTTTTCATAATTCAATACAAATTTTTCTATAAAAACATAAATAATTAATTATTTGAAATCGAAAAATTTAAGAATAAAAATTTTTAGTTTTGGTCAAATTTAAAATAAATGCCTTTATTTTTTTATTTTTGTTAAAAGAGAATTAGATTATTTAAATAATTAAAACAACTAAATAAAAATATCAATAAAATAAATAAATTGATTCTAATTTTGTTTTGAATATAAAAATAATCATTGAAGGAAAACTAATTGTGATGATTAAGAAGCTATAAACTTAGGAGTAGCATTAAGCAAATGTAATAATCTAAAAGTATTATATCTTGAATTATGGTAAATATTTAAATAAATTAAACAGTTATTAACAGTTATTTTTAAATAAAAGTTAAAACAATATAAGAGCTTAAGGCGTATCTAGTATAGCAAAAGGAATAAGTAATTGTAAATGTCTCACTAATTTATCAATTAGACTTTAGTATACTAACTAATTCACATTTACTTATTTATGATTTTATTTTTTATTGATAATTGGAATATTTAATTTATTTTATAATTTAAAAGCATAAACAAAATTGGTGATGATGGGGCAACAAATTTGGGTTTAGGATTAAGTAGTTGTACAGAACTTAAATTTTTGAATCTCTTTTTAGAGTATTATTTATTCTTTCTTTTTATATTAAATTAAAAGCATTTTAATTAATAATATTTTATTATAATTTTGATGAATTAATTTAATTCAATTCTATTTTAATGATAGAAATAACAAGATAGGAAATTAAGGAGTTTCTAACTTAGCATCTGGGCTTTCTAACTGCAAGAATCTTTAATTTTTATAACTTTTGTTAGGGTAGCTTATTCAATTTATTAGTTATTTTTAGATAAAAATATTAAATAAAATGATAAAATTGATCTTATTTTCATATTTAATTTTTTTATTAAAGAAATAATAAGATTGGAGATTTGGGAACATCAAACATTTCAATGAATTTAGGCACTTTGTAAAATTTAAAAATACTAAAACTCAGTTTATAGTAAAATTTAATTATTATTTGTTTATTTAGAATTTTTAAAACTTAAAATTAAAATTATTAGTTATTAAAAAAGATTTATTGAAATTTAATTTAAATTCTTATTAAAAGAATGCAAATTAAATATTAATTTTTTAAACTATTTTTTAAAGTGAATTAATTTTAGAAAATAATTCTCATATAATTTCTTTCTTTCTTTAAATTAATTAATTTTTGATTGGCTTCAATCTTGTTGTTATTGAGGAATTGATTCACACAAATAATCATTTAAAGTGATAAATTAAATTCATCAAAAATTTAAATAATATTTTTAAAAATTAAAGTTAATCTTGTTTGTTTATTCATGAAAATATTTAATAATAATTATTTTTTTATTAATTTTTATTCATAAATCTAATTTGAGTGTGAATATTTATTTTTTAAAATATAAAATTTTTATAGAGAGAATTAGATCACTGATTAAGGAGCATAAATGATATCAAAATTCTTAAATAAATCGCAAAATATTCAATATTTAGAAATTCAACTGTGGTATGCTAATTCATATTAAAAATTAATTAAAATTTATCTATTTTGCCTTTAATTTTAATAAATTAATTAAATAAATTTCAAAATTAAAAAATTATTATTGTTATAAATAAATTTAAGCGAAAATTATGTGGGAGATCAAGGTGCTATGTTTATTGGAACAAGACTAGTAGAAGATTGTGTAAATATAAGAATTTTAGAGATTGGCATAAGGTATTATTTATTAACAAATTATTTTAAAGCATTTATAAATAAATTAATCTTAAAATAATTATTTACACCATTAAACAAAATAATAATTTCTTTAAATAATAACTTAGCGAAAATAATATTAGCCTGTAGGGAGTAGAAAATCTATTAATAAATATAAATAAATTATTTAATCTGACTTAATTGGATATTAGTTTAAGGTAAAATAATAACTTTAATTCTTATCAAAACATTAATTCATCTTTAAAATTAATTAATCTTGAAATATCTAACTAAATATATTAACTTTATATCTCAATAATTTTTTTTTGAATTAAGTGCTAATAATATTGGAGACGAAGGAGCATAAATGGTTGGAATAAAATTAGGACAATGCTCAGCTATCTCTTTTTTATAAATTGGATTAGAGTAAATTATGCTACAATTTAAATTAGTATTTCTTAAATTATCAAATTTAATCATTAAAATAAAAGGGATTGTAATATAGGAGATCAAGGTATTTTTAGCTTAATAAAAGGATTAAGAAATTGTGAAACTTTGACTATTTTGCAGTTATATTTATTGTATCAAATCATTTATTTATAATAAATTCTATATTTAATACATTTATTTATTACTTTTAATATTAGAACAAATAATATTACTGATATTAGAGCATCATATTTTGCAACAGAAATTGTAAAATATGCAAAATTGACAAAGTTAAAAATCTACTTACAGTAAATTATTTAATATTTTTCAAAAAGTTATTTGCATTCTTAAAATAAAAATGAATAAATTTTATTTTTTTATTTAAAGATTCAATTAAATTACTGAAGTTGGAGAATCAAGTTTGGCTATCGGCTTTAGCTAAATTTAAAGCTTATTATTATTGGATATTGAATTAAAGTAAATCTATTTTTTCTTTATTAAACTTAACAGAAATAAAATAAAATTTTGATAAATTAATTTATTTATTATTTACAAGCTTACATGATAAAATTCTTAAATAGAAAGCCTTAATAAACTGTCAAAACATTCGAATTATTAAAATTTCATTCATGTAAGTACATACTAACTATTTCTTGATGAATTGATTAAAAATTTTATTTTAATAAAATATAAATAAACTTAGGTAATAACTTTAAAAAGATATTGTGACAAATTTTGTTAGATAGGCAAAGAAGATAAAAAGATTAGTACTTTTTAAACATAGATTCTGAATCTTGAGTTTAATTATATTATTAACTTCAACAAACAATTGTTAAAAGATATAATTTTAAAAAGCTTTACTATTGAATTAATTTCTCTGAAACTAATAAATAAATAAATAATTTTTAATTTAGACAACAATTTTCATTTGTAAAATAAGATAAAATTTATATGTTAGTAAATTTATTTATAATTAAATAGATAAAATACCTCAGTTTACAATTTCTTTTTATTTAAATTTATTTATAATAGTAATAATACAAAATCATATCAAAAATTTCAATTAATTATGCTTTTTAGTATTAAAAATTTTAATAAAATTTTAATGAATTTAGGTAATATCTATCTATCTTTAAAAAGATATTGTGAAAAATTTTTTTAGATATATTGTTAAAAGATAAAAGATTAGTATTAATTTTTCAAATATGGATTCTGAATCTTGAGTTTATCTTCAATAAACAATTATTATACGATATATCTTAACTTTATTGTTGAATTATTTCACTGAAAAAATAAATAGTTTTTAATTTAGACAAAGATTTTCATTTGTAAAATAAGATATATATTATATGTTAGAAAATTTATATATAATTAAATAGATAAAATACCTTTATTTACAATTTTTATTTACTTAAATTTAATTATAAAAGTGTATTGGTGATATTTAATTTATTTATAATTAAAAAAATATTTAATAATAGATTATTATGAAAAAATATAAAACAAGTAAAATTGAACTATAGGTTATATAAAAATTAAGTAAATTATGCTTTTTTATGAGAAGACAATTTATAGATTAAAAGAAAAATATTTTGATAAAAAATTATAAAATTTTATTTATTGTTAATTTTATAAATATAATTAGTCCTTTAATTTTTGTTATAAGATTCTTATTTTTTGATTTTAAAAACTATTGTTTTCTTTTTTATTTATCTCAATAAATAAATATTATTTTATTTAGTTTTTTATTTCATTAAATTAAGTTAAAATAGAATCTAACAAATATATATTTATAATATAATAAACTTTAATTGATTATATTATATTAATTAATTATAATTTAATTTATTTTTATAAGTAATAGAATAAATTTAATTTTTATGCTTTTGGGGAAAATTAAAAACTGTTTAAATTTTCTTGTTATTTTTAATTAATTATCAAAAAAATAATCATTCATTAATAACTACTTTTTCAGTTAACAAATTTTTACAATTTAATTAAAAAAAGAAAGAAATTAATTAATTAAAAGAAAAGAAAGAAAAAAAAGGTAAATAAAAAAAGATTTAGTTATAAAATAAAATATATTATTCAAATTAAATTTAAAAATATTTTTTCTTTTACTTTAAATATTATAATTATTTTTTATATTAGCAAAAGTTACTAATCATGCAACAATAACAAGATATTCAGCTTAAATATGAAGCACCTGTCGAAAAATTTGAAAAAATTTTTGAGGAATACCTGAAGAAACATAAGAAGAGTATGATGTTTGATTCAGATGAACTAATAACAATTTACAATGAGCTTCAAAAGGAGAAGATATACTTAACATCCTACATTTCACAAGGTGGTTTTGGATGTGTTTTTGAGGCTAAGTACAATGAAGAAATAGTAGCTATCAAATGTAGCAAAACTAACTTTGAAAAAATTGAAGAAGAAGAAAAAATACTGAAATTGTTAAAGGATACTCCTTATGTTTTTAAATCTATCAAAGGGTTTACAAACTAAAAAAATTCGAGATACTATCAGATTTCTAAAAGATATTCATGTAAAAATTTATATATTTTTCATATTAGTTTTTAGAAAATATTAAATTTAAAAGGCAATCTTAAAGAAATCATGAAAAGCTTCTTTGAATAGAGAAAAACTCTCCCACTCAACTAAATAATTGGTTTTGCTATTCAGATGTCAACAGTCTTTGAAAAAATTGAGCAGAATAAGTTGATTCATTCTGATGTTAAACCTGAGAATATCCTTTACGATAGCTAAGAAAAATGTTTTTATCTATGTAAATTTCTAACGTTATTTAAATTTTTATTTTATTTTTTAAATTTTTAATAAACAAACTTTTAAAACAAACAAACAAACAAACAAACAAACAAACAAACAAACAAACAACAAATATATTGTAAATTCATTTAATCTTACCCCCTTCTAAAAATGTGATTACAATAAACTGTAATTTAAAAAATTTTTGCCCCATGATTTTTAAATTTTCACTTCTAAAAGTATAAAAAAGCAAATTTACGTATTAAGCAGCAAATAATTATCATTTATAAATAAATTAAAAATTATTTATTGATTAATTTTAAATCTTTTATTATTTATATATTTATTATTGATATTACATGCGAATCAAAGCACTAGTGGCATACCAAACCACCAGATTTTTTATTCACATGTTTTTAAATTTAAATAAATGAATTTGCTCTGTTAATTAAATTAAATCTTATAACTTTAACACTTATTTATAAACATATACATTATTTTTTAAAATATTTGTGATTTAATTAATAAAATATATATAATTTTGAATTATTTAAGTTTTTATTTCTTAATAAATAAATACTTTAAATTTATAAGATTTACTTTAATATTATTTTTATATTTCATTTTATAAATTTTTTAGTTTATTTTAACTCAAATTCTTATATATTATTTAAAAGGTGATTATGGAGAGTCTAAATAATTTAAAGATGGATCAAAAACTTACGATGTAATTAATTAATTTATTTATTATTATTCATATTTATTTACTATTTAAATTAATTTCAGCATTCTTCATTTTTAGATTTTAAATACTTACTTTTAAACATTTAATTTATTAAAATTTATCAAAATTTCTCCATTTTTCTAATATTTAAAAATTTCTTTATACTCTTAATATATTAGATGTTATTTCGATTTGAATTTATTTTATTTTACATTCTTTATGTTTAAAAGCTCAAAGGATTTGCACCAAAGTATGCAGCTCCAGAAATTACAGATACAAAAAATGGTACCTTCAATATCAAAGTAAATTTATTAAATTTTGTTATTATTTATTTATTTACTTATTTTTAATTATATTTTTATTTAAAGTATGACATTTATGGCTTAGGAGTAATTCTCCTTGAATTAACCCTTGGAAAGTTTCTAGAAGACTCAGATTGTTCTTTTATCAGAAATGGATAACTACCATAATATATAAGCAAAAATGGTTTATATTAAGATATTAACTAAATCATAGTTAAAATGCTTGAAAAAATACCTTAGAATAGAATCAGTTCATTTGAGTTAACTAAAAAATTAAATGATTTAAGACTAAAACTAGAAAATGAGTTCATTTGTGCAGTATAAGACAAATTGGATTTTACTGAATCTAATATGATGATTTCAAAATTCAGACAATCTTTTCTTAAATTTAACTACACATGCAAACAAAGTGAAGTCAGATTAGATGAGTATACTTTTAGTGATTACAGTAATCTCTCTAAAATCTAGGAATGCATAGCAAAGAGGCTTGTTCATCACTTAGATCTAGATTTCCAGTATTAATATTATTATTTAATAATTTTAAATATTTTTTAAAAATTTCATTTTAATAAATAATTCTTTAAAATGAATTCTTCAAATAACATCATATTTTAATATTTTTTATTCATTTAATTGATATTTTCTCCCCTAAAATAAATATTAATTATTATATTGTACTTATTTTAAGTATCTAATAAAAATTTAGAAATTGGTTATTTTTCCATAATTTTAAATTGATAATTATTTGTGAATAGATTTTAATTCCTAAATAAATCCACTTATTTTCATTTAAATATAGTTTTATTTTATCAAAATTAAATATAAAGCTAAATATTGTAAATGAAATTTATTTTAGATCTCTTTTTTTTATACTTTTGAGATATTAAGTTATTAAAAATTTTAATTGCTAAATAAAATGAAATGAAAAATAGAATCAATCAATGAATTTAAAATAAAAATGAAACATATAAATTTAGTAATTATTTTATTTAAAATTGCAGAATTAAATACTTAAATTTTTATTTACTGTAGAAATAAAGAAGTGTTTTTACAAATTTTGAGTAAAAAAAATTTTTTTTAACTTTTATAAATTATTATGAAGTCTTAGTTTAAAATTATTATTTGAACTATCAAAATTAAAAAAATTACCTAATATTCAAAACTATATAATTTAAAAATTAATAATAGATAATTATAAATTTTTTATCTTTTTTACTTTAAAATTAAAATATATTTAACCTTTTTAAATTTACACTAAAAATTTTATTTCCCAAAACTATCATTTTAATTTACGTATTAGTTAACTAAAAAATCAGATAATTTCAATATGAAAATAAATTAATAAAGTATAAATTCTCTTATTTAGACTTTAATAAAATTTATACAATATTTATATTTTAGGATTTTTTATTTGACAATTCTTATTTTATTAACCTGTAAATTGAAATTATATCATAATAAATTTCAAAATAAATAAGCACTTTTTAATATGTTTAGCAAAATCATTCATTATTAACCCATTTATTAATTACTTTTCTATTTTATTTTCATTATTTTCAACACATTCATTATTTATTATTTTCATAGGAATAATAACCTTGGTGCAGATGGAGCTAAGAACATTGGAATGAGCTTGGAGAAGTGCCAAAATATAACATCTTTGAATCTCAATCTATGGTAATTTAACTAGCTATCAATTTATTTAGTTTGTTTTAATTAATACATTTGTGAAATTGAAACTTAAAATAAATGGGTTTGGAGAATTAATTGATTGATTGATTCACAGCTCATAAATTGTTTTTTGATTTTTTTGTTTAATTTATTTGTGCATCTAAATTTATTTGTTTACGATCAAAATAAATAAATAAGCACTTTTTAATATGTTTAGCAAAATCATTCATTATTAACCCATTTATTAATTACTTTTCTATTTTATTTTCATTATTTTCAACACATTCATTATTTATTATTTTCATAGGTATAATGAGCTTGGTGCAGATGGAGCTAAGAACATTGGAATGAGCTTGGAGAAGTGCCAAAATATAACATCTTTGAATCTCAATCTATCGTAATTTAACTAACTATCAATTTATTTAGTTTGTTTTAATTAATACATTTGTGAAATTGAAACTTAAAACAAATGGGTTTGGAGAATTAATTGATTGATTGATTCACAGCTCATAAATTGTTTTTTGATTTTTTTGTTTAATTTTTTTTGTGCATCTAAATTTATTTGTTTACGAATTGAAACAATTATTCCAATTAATTGCATCAAAATAAATAAATAAGCACTTTTTAATATGTTTAGCAAAATCATTCATTATTAACCCATTTATTAATTACTTTTCTATTTTATTTTCATTATTTTCAACACATTCATTATTTATTATTTTCATAGGTATAATGAGCCTTGGTGCAGATGGAGCTAAGAACATTGGAATGAGCTTGGAGAAGTGCCAAAATATAACATCTTTGAATCTCAATCTATCGTAATTTAACTAACTATCAATTTATTTAGTTTGTTTTAATTAATACATTTGTGAAATTGAAACTTAAAACAAATGGGTTTGGAGAATTAATTGATTGATTGATTCACAGCTCATAAATTGTTTTTTGATTTTTTTGTTTAATTTTTTTTGTGCATCTAAATTTATTTGTTTACGAATTGAAACAATTATTCCAATTAATTGCATCAAAATAAATAAATAAGCACTTTTTAATATGTTTAGCAAAATCATTCATTATTAACCCATTTATTAATTACTTTTCTATTTTATTTTCATTATTTTCAACACATTCATTATTTATTATTTTCATAGGTATAATGAGCTTGGTGCAGATGGAGCTAAGAACATTGGAATGAGCTTGGAGAAGTGCCAAAATATAACATCTTTGAATCTCAATCTAGGGTAATTTAACTAACTATCAATTTATTTAGTTTGTTTTAATTAATACATTTGTGAAATTGAAACTTAAAACAAATGGGTTTGGAGAATTAATTGATTGATTGATTCACAGCTCATAAATTGTTTTTTGATTTTTTTGTTTAATTTTTTTTGTGCATCTAAATTTATTTGTTTACGAATTGAAACAATTATTCCAATTAATTGCATCAAAATAAATAAATAAATAAATAAGCACTTTTTAATATGTTTAGTAAAATCATTCATTATTAACCCATTTATTAATTACTTTTCTATTTTATTTTCATTATTTTCAACACATTCATTATTTATTATTTTCATAGGATTAATGACCTTGGTGCAGATGAAGCTAAGAACATTAGAATGAGCTTGGAGAAATGCCAAAACATAACATCTTTAAATCTCATACTATGGTAATTTAACTAACCATTACTTTATTTAGTTTGTTTTAAATAATACATTAGTGAAATTAAAACTTAAAACAAATGGGTTTGGATAATTAATTGATTTATACACAGATCATAAATTGTTTTTTGATTTTTTTGTTTAATTTTTTTTGTGCATCTAAATTTATTTGTTTACGAATTGAAACAATTATTCCAATTAATTGCATCAAAATAAATAAACACTTTTTAATATATTTAGTAAAATTATTAATCACTGATT
>NW_002476208.1:0-4322 GCF_000189635.1 Tetrahymena thermophila SB210 | reverse complement strand
TTTTTTATTTTTATAAATAATTTATTTACTTACAAAAATATGAATGATATTTATAAATTTAAAATCAATAATAAAAACTATAAATCTATTTATATTTTAGGTTAAAAACACTTTTTAAAAATATTAAATAATAAAATATATAATATTATTCAAACATTTTATATTGATTCATCCTTTTTTCACCAGCTGTTTATCATTCGAAATTTTAATTAAAGACAACTAATCTTTATGATTTAAGAAACTTGCCTTTTACTTTGAATTTTTATGAAATTTTCATTGAGCTAAAAATTTTAAAATAAATCTGTGTAAATTTTAAATAAATATAAAAATAGAATAAACTTTTAAATTAAATTATTCTTTAAATTTATAAATAAAATAATATTAGTGCAATAAAAAAGATAAAAAAATAAATCAAATAAATTCAAAGAAATTTTTTTTATATTCATTTTTATAGTTTAAAATATCACAATTCAAAACAAATAAACTGTTTTTACTCAAGGTAAAGTGTCAAATTTGAGAGATTAATGCATTTTGCTAAAGCTGAACCTAAGCCTGATGCAGCTTCATCACCAATTTAATTAGACCTTTTTAAATATTGAAGAAAAAATATATCATTAAATAGTTAATTAGAAGGAAAAAATGAAGAAAAAATATGAAATAATAAAATTAATTAATAATAAAAGCAAATGAATAAAATAAATGATGAGCTTAATTAAAAAAGAAAAAACAAAACAGCAAGCACGATAAAAAGAAAAAGAAAAAAGAGCTTTATTGTTTTTAATTAGTTTTTATAATTAAAAATATCACAATCCAAAACAAATAAACTGTTTTTACCTAAGGTCAAGTGTCAAATTTGAGAGATTAATGCATTTTGCTAAAGCTGAACCTAAGCCTGATGCACCCATTGCACCAATTTAATTGTAACTTTTTAAATATTGAAGAAAAAATATATCATTAAATAGTTAATTAGAAGGAAAAAATGAAGAAAAAATATGAAATAATAAAATTAATTAATAATAAAAGCAAATGAATAAAATAAATGATGAGCTTAATTAACAAAGAAAAAACAAAACAGCAAGCACGATAAAAAGAAAAAGAAAAAAGAGCTTTATTGTTTTTAATTAGTTTTTATAATTAAAAATATCACAATCCAAAACAAATAAACTGTTTTTACTAAAGGTCAAGTGTCTATTTTGAGAGATTAATGCGTTTTGCTAAAGCTGAACCTAAGCCTGATGCACCTTCATCACCAATTTAATTAAACCTTTTTAAATATTGAAGAAAAAATATATCATTAAATAGTTAATTAGAAGGAAAAAATGAAGAAAAAATATGAAATAATAAAATTAATTAATAATAAAAGCAAATGAATAAAATAAATGATGAGCTTAATTAACAAAGAAAAAACAAAACAGCAAGCACGATAAAAAGAAAAAGAAAAAAGAGCTTTATTGTTTTTAATTAGTTTTTATAATTAAAAATATCACAATCCAAAACAAATAAACTGTTTTTACTAAAGGTCAAGTGTCTATTTTGAGAGATTAATGCGTTTTGCCAAAGCTGAAAAAAAGCCTGATGCACCAATTTAATTAGACCTTTTTAAATATTGAAGAAAAAATATATCATTAAATAGTTAATTAGAAGGAAAAAACGAAGAAAAAATATGAAATAATAAAATTAATTAATAATAAAAGCAAATGAATAAAATAAATGATGAGCTTAATTAACAAAGAAAAAACAAAACAGCAAGCACGATAAAAAGAAAAAGAAAAAAGAGCTTTATTGTTTTTAATTAGTTTTTATAATTAAAAATATCACAATCCAAAACAAATAAACTGTTTTTACCCAAGGTCAAGTGTCAAATTTGAGAGATTAATGCATTTTGCTAAAGCTGAACCTAAGCCTGATGCACCCATTGCACCAATTTAATTGTAACTTTTTAAATATTGAAGAAAAAATATATCATTAAATAGTTAATTAGAAGGAAAAAATGAAGAAAAAATATGAAATAATAAAATTAATTAATAATAAAAGCAAATGAATAAAATAAATGATGAGCTTAATTAATAAAGAAAAAACAAAACAGCAAGCACGATAAAAAGAAAATGAAAAAAGAGCTTTATTGTTTTTAATTAGTTTTTATAATTAAAAATATCACAATCCAAAACAAATAAACTGTTTTTACCCAAGGTCAAGTTTCAAATTTGAGAGATTAATGCATTTTGCTAAAGCTGAACCTAAGCCTGATGCACCCATTGCACCAATTTAATTGTAACTTTTTAAATATTGAAGAAAAAATATATCATTAAATAGTTAATTAGAAGGAAAAAATGAAGAAAAAATATGAAATAATAAAATTAATTAATAATAAAAGCAAATGAATAAAATAAATGATGAGCTTAATTAACAAAGAAAAAACAAAACAGCAAGCACGATAAAAAGAAAAAGAAAAAAGAGCTTTATTGTTTTTAATTAGTTTTTATAATTAAAAATATCTTGTTTTTAATTAATTTTTATAATTAAAAATATCACAATCCAAAACAAATAAACTGTTTTTACTAAAGGTAAAGTGTCAAATTTGAGAGATTAATGCATTTTGCTAAAGCTGAACCTAAGCCTGATGCACCCATTGCACCAATTTAATTTTCACTTTTTAAATATTGAAGAAAAAATATATCATTAAATAGTTAATTAGAAGGAAAAAATGAAGAAAAAATATGAAATAATAAAATTAATTAATAATAAAAGCAAATGAATAAAATAAATGATGAGCTTAATTAACAAAGAAAAAACAAAACAGCAAGCACGATAAAAAGAAAAAGAAAAAAGAGCTTTATTGTTTTTAATTAGTTTTTATAATTAAAAATATCACAATCCAAAACAAATAAACTGTTTTTACCAAAGGTCAAGTGTCAAATTTGAGAGATTAATGCATTTTGCTAAAGCTGAACCTAAGCCTGATGCACCTTCATCACCAATTTAATTGAAACTTTTTAAATATTGAAGAAAAAATATATCATTAAATAGTTAATTAGAAGGAAAAAATGAAGAAAAAATATGAAATAATAAAATTAATTAATAATAAAAGCAAATGAATAAAATAAATGATGAGCTTAATTAACAAAGAAAAAACAAAACAGCAAGCACGATAAAAAGAAAAAGAAAAAAGAGCTTTATTGTTTTTAATTAGTTTTTATAATTAAAAATATCACAATCCAAAACAAATAAACTGTTTTTACTAAAGGTCAAGTGTCAAATTTGAGAGATTAATGCATTTTGCTAAAGCTGAACCTAAGCCTGATGCACCTGCATCACCAATTTAATTAGACCTTTTTAAATATTGAAGAAAAAATATATCATTAAATAGAGTAAGTTGCCATACAAATTTACAAAAAGCGAGTTTAATATACCAGTTTTTATATTTTATAAAATTAAAATTAAAAATTTTTTTATGTGTTTTTTTCTATCATAGGTTTTCAAAATTTATATTTTTTAAAAAAAATGATATGTTATAAGAATATGTGGGTATATATAATTTCAAATTTGACATTTTCTGAATTCAAAGCTTTCAATTAACTCAAAAGTAAAGCTAATTTAAGCTAATTTAGCTTTATATCAAGTTATTAAGATATATTACATTTCGCCTTTTATAAATTAAAAAGGCGGCATTTCGCTCGTTAATTAGGAGGGAAAAATGAAAAAAAAAAAATGAAATAATAAGATTAATTAATAATAAATAAAATTAACAAAGAATCAAAAAATAAGAAATTATAATAAAAAGAAAAAGGTAAACAAATCAAATAAATTAAAAGAGCTTTAATGTTTTAAATTAACTTTTATAATTAAAAATATTAAAATGCAAATCAAATAAACTGCTTTTATTAAGTGTAAATTTTAATAGCAAAAAATGAAGAAAAAGTATCAAATAATACAAAATGAATAATAAATAATTAATTAAAAATTTAAATGAAAATTAAGTTAAAATAATAGCTAAAAAATTTTTGTTTTAATAAAAATCATTAAATAATAATGATAATTTCTATAATAAAAATTATTTATTTAAATAAATTGAAAATTAAATATACAAAAAATATTAATAATAATAAAAATAATATCTTTTAATTAAATATACTTCAGAGCAATATGTAGAATCTAATGAGGTAAATGTGAAGACCTTAAAAACTTTTTTTATAAATTAAAATAAATTTAAAGGATATTAATATAAAAATTAATAATTACTTCTTCTAATCTATAATATTCTTTAATCTATTATATCATTTATTTATTTTTCAAAAATATTGAATAGCAATTTATTAAATTTG